>NW_024097137.1:0-5015 GCF_016545835.1 Crotalus tigris
TTTTATTTCATCTTTCCTTTAGAAATTCAAGGTGGCATACAAAACATTCCCTCCTGCATTTTCTTCCTGGCAACAATGATCTGATCAGGTAGACTAGGTTAAGGGACAATACCAAAAATACCCAATAAGGTTCCATGCTTAGGGGTCCTCAATCATAGTTTAATATTCCAATTACCATCCTACATTATTTTCCACAGACACTAATGGTTAAGTACTCAGATACAGACAGGTTCAATTTTGTTTTGCACACTGTTTTAAATCCTGGATGAAAGTGAATTAAGTGAAAAAAAACCTCACTGAATTCTTACATGTATTTTTGTAATACACTTTTTCTTGCACTTAATACTGGCTTTTTAAAACTCCTTGTGCACATTCTAGATTCCATTTTCCCTGAAGTGTATTTTAAAATGTATAGACCTGGATGGGCATCAAACGTTCAGAGAAATGCAAACAATAATTCAGCAAAAAAATAATTTCAGATATATACACCAGTTTTCAACTCCTAGAATTCTCAGCAATAGCCATGCTGTCTGGAAAGTGAAATGCATACTTTGGGAAGTTGTAATCTTTAGTGACACCAAATTAATTCTGCCTTCCCTTCTAAAATTGGCAGACTTATTACTCAATGTTTTTAATACGATGAAGTTCTTTGCCCTATCAAAGAACTTCAGGAATAGAAAAAAAATCTTTGGTCAGTTTGCTCTAGTGATTAAGGCAGCAGGCTATGAAGCAAGAAACTTGTAAGGACCCACCCCACTTTGCATCTTAAGAAGACAGAACTCTTGGAATAATTCTTCCAACAGGAATCCTTTATTAAGAGAAAATGGTTGCAGGCATGCTAGACAGCACTTGGGGTTCAAGCTCTCCCATTCAAGGTTTTAAGGGGTTCCCCAGTAGTCCCACCCAATCAACCCCCCTTCCAGTGATAGTTTCAAGTATCACAATTCCACCCCCTTTCTTCTTTCTTCCGTCTGGATGGAGACTTCAGGTAAATACATGAAAGGCAAATACCCTGCTTTGTTATGATAAGGTCCTCTAGTGCTAACGCTTTGATGTTACAATAAACACACATTCAGCATTCAGCTCTTTGAAGTGTACTGAAGGAAGTGAGGGCCATAAAGCCCCTTTGTTCTCCGCCTTCTCTCCCTCTTATGGCAGAATCCAAAGAAGGCAGAATTGGGAGTTTCTATATTTGATAATTAAAGATGAAATATGATTGGATTCTGACATCTGGCCCCTCTTAAAAAATAAGAGAGATCCACTTGAAAGAAAACACAAGTATAAAATTTAGTTAGGCTTGTTAGGATACTCTGTGTGAAACTTCTTCAATAGCTTCGGGGCTCTGACATGACGTTTATGGACCCACTCATTTTGTGAGGGCGGGAGGTGTTTCCAGGCAACTAGGTACTGAGTTGCTCCATGATATCTCCTAGAGTCAAGGACTTCCTTTATTTCGAAGTGTTGTTCACCCTCCACCATGATTGGAGGTGGTGGGGGGGGATTTTTGGCCGTAGAGGTGACTGATGATCTCTTTTCAGCAAGCTGCAATGAAAAATTGGGTGTATTTGCCTGAGATTTTTGGGTAATTCTAATTCTACTGTTACTGGATTTATGATTCTTTTAATTGGAAAAGGTCCTATATATTTTGGTCCCAGTTTTTTACAGGGCTGTAGGGACTTTAGGTATTTTGTAGATAAGTACACCATTTCTCCTATAATGAATGGTGTAGGCTCAACCCTTTTTTTATCGGCTTGTGTTTTATATGCCTGCATAGCTTCATCTAGTGCTTTTCTGACTATTGGCCAGGTGTTTTGTAATTTCTCCATCCATTCTTTCAGCGAGGGGATCGTTGGTTCGTTTGGGGTTAATTCTGGCATGGGGTTGAAACTTTGACCGGTGGCTATTTGAAAAGGAGTGTAACCGGTGCTGGAGTGGACTGCATTATTGTAGGCAACTTCTGCAAAGGGGAGTAAGTCCGCCCACTCGGTCTGCTGGAAACTAAGAAAACATCTTAAATATTGCTTAAGTACAGAGTTCATTTTTTCAGCCCCCCCATTTCCTTGAGGGTGGTGGCTAGATGTCAGTCCCTGAGTGGTTCCTAAGAGGGATAAAAATTCCTTCCAAAATGCAGACGTTAATTGCACCCCCCTGTCAGAGATGATGCGTTGGGGTGCCCCATGCAATCTGTAAATGTGTTGGATGAAAAGTTTTGCTAAGGCTTTTGCAGTGGGAATCTTGTGGCAAGGGATAAAGTGCACCTGTTTGGAAAACAAGTCCGTGACCGTCCAGACCACAGTATTCCCATTGCTTTCTGGCAATTCCCCTATAAAATCCATGGCTATTTCTCTCCAGGGGGCTGAGGGACTTGCCACTGTTTGCACTAGTCCTGGCACTTTCCCTTGCACCTCTGCCGTGGCACATTTTGGACAACTGGCATATAACTTTCAATGTCCTTTTACATGGATGGCCACCAAAATTGCCGTTTAATTAAATGTACAGTTTTACAATCCAATGCCCTGCTGATTTTGTGTCATGGCAAAGGTGCATGAAAGGTACTCTTTGAGTTGTTGGTATATATAACTTTTCCCCTATCCAAGGCAACCCGTCTTTCATTGTGCACACATTTTTGTTTTTCTGGAACCAATCATCTGTTTCCAAACTTTTTCTGAATTCAATTCCAGTTTGGCTGTCCAGTTGTGGTTTTAATTTGGCTTGGGTTCTTGTGGTTACTGTTGCTGCCAGTTGTGACTCTGCATTATTGGTCCTAGAGTCCTTGGTTCGTGCGCTGTTATATTGGGGCATGCGGACGAGCATCGCCCGAAGTTCTTTCTTCCTGGTACTGTTTTGAGCTTAAATTGGAATTGGTGAAAATGCTGGGACCAGCGGGCTTGTTTGGGATTGAGTTTCCTGGAAGTTTTCAGGGCTTCCAAATTTTTGTGATCAGTCCACAACTGGAAGGGGATTTTGTTGCCTTCCAGGAACTGTCGCCATGTGAGTAATGCCCAACGTATCCCATAAGCCTCCTTCTCCCATACGGGCCAGCGCTGTTCTGTTTCCGTGAGTTTCTTGGATGTATCTGCACAGGGTTGCAATACTGCATCATCATTTTCTTGTAATAGCACAGCCCCCACTGCCACATCACTTGCATCTGCCTGTATTACGAAGGGCTTGTCCATGTCTGGGTGCCTTAGTATTGGTTCGGCAGAAAAAGTCTCTTTAGTCTCTCAAACGCTGCTTGGCACTCCATTGTCCATGTTAGTGGCTGGCTAGGTTTTACTGAGGATGCTCCCTTCGGTTTTAGTAAGTTAGTGAGGGGCAAGGCTATCTGGGCAAATGAGGGGATGAATTGGCGGTAAAAGTTTGCAAAGCCCAGGAAACTTTGTAGTTGCTTTCTTGTGCGGGGTGGTGCCCAATTTAGTACTGCTTTGACCTTCTCCGGGTCCATTTCAATGCCCTGTGGGGATATGCGATAGCCTAGGTAGTCTATCCTTTCCTGGTTGAATTCGCATTTTGAGAGTTTGGCATATAGGTGAGCGGCTCGCAGCTTCTTTAAAACCGCTCTGACAAGTTTGACGTGTTCTTCTTTTGTTTCAGTAAAGATAAGAATGTCGTCCAAGTAAACAAGGACCCCCTTAAATAGGTGCTCCCTTAGAACGTCATTGATTACTTGCATAAAGACTGCAGGGCCCCCTTGTAATCCAAATGGCAAGACTTTGAATTGATAGCACCCCATGGGGCAGTTAAATGCAGTCTTCCATTCGTCCCCTTCCTTGATTCTCACGCGATAGTAAGCTTCCCTTAAGTCTATTTAGAAAAAATTTCCTTTCGGATAGGTGTGCATCATGTCTTTCATGAGGGGCACGGTTATAGGGTGCTTTCACCTGATTGTATTCAGGGCCCATAATCCACGCATAAACGTAAAGAGCCATCCTTCTTCTCTCTAAAAAGGACCGGGCAGCCACTTAGGCTTAGGCTGGCTCAATGAAACCTCTCTCTAGGTTTTTTTTAATAAATCTTTCCATTTCCTCCTTCTCCTTTGGGCTCATGGAGTATAATCTGGGCTTCGGGAGTTTTGCCCCAGGCTTGAATTCAATGGTACAGTCTGTGGGTCGGTGGGGGGAAGCTCATTCGCCCTCTCCTCACTGAAGACTTCAGCAAGGTCTCTATATTCCTCTGGTATTTCTGTTAATCTTTTTTCCTCTCCTATGGATGCTTTTTCTATTCTTGATTCTGGTAGCCTCTCTTGGGGTTTTAAGTCCATAGGGTCCCCCTTCGGGAATTTGATTTCTGTCATCCTCCAATTTACCCAGGGGTTCCATTTTTTCAACCATTCCATCCCTAGAATCATTGGGCATTCCATACCTGGGGTCATCACAAACGTTAAGTCCTCTTCATGGTTGCCCAGGGAGAGGTGTATTGGCAGAGTGGCTAGGGTAGCTGGCAACCCCCCTGCTATGGATCCATCTAGCTGGCCAAAGGAGATTGGTTGTTCCAGTCTCCTGGATGGGATGCCCAGATTCCCCACGAGTGTTGGGCTAATGAGGCAGCGGGTACAGCCAGAGTCTATTAAGGCTTTCACCTTCACAGCTTCGGGCATGGGGGGGATTAATATAGTAACTGTTTTGAAGATGGGTGTGATGCATCCACTTACCAGGGGTTCGCCCTCCGAGCTGTCATCTGAGGCATCCACCGGCCCTGTGGTTTAGGCTGGAGTCCTTTCCCCTTGGTGAGCAGAGGTGGGGGTTTCTGCAATTTCCATCATTCTCATGGCCGTTTCTTTTGGCTTAGCTGAATACTTTCCGGGTTTGGTGATTGGGGATCTGTCTGGGTTGTGCTGGGGGGCCTTTGAGCGGCATTCTACAGCTCGATGCCCTTCTCTTCCGCATTTGAAACATCCCATTTGCTTCTTGGCTGTATCCGATGATTTCACCGGTTGGTGTGTCAGCTCAGGCGGGGGGCGGCTCCATTGTTTTCCTCGGCGGTGCCTCTTCAATATGTCGATCTCTGCTTCCTCT